>NC_047148.1:14876038-14893538 GCF_009829125.3 Periophthalmus magnuspinnatus
AATGAAATGTGGTATTATTGCTTAAAATTTGAGAGTTCCCTGGAAGTTGAACTTTATCTCCTAAAACATGGGTTGTTAAACTTATCACCAACAAGTGACACTAACAGATAAATATTATTATGTCTAATCAAAATAAATTCATAGAGCCGGAGGAAGAACTCAGCATTGCCGTACGGAGCCTGTGTGGTACATGTACCACAGTTTGAGAAGCACTATTCTTATACCATTCGTACTAATTATCCATCAGCACATATGTTTATTTTGTCAATAGTGGTTTCAGTAATTTCATAAGATATGAAAGTGTGTCAGTGGATGGAGACGATATTTGGCACACTCATCTTTGTGCGTCAGAGTGGAGTGAAAGACAGAGACCACCCTCCCAATGAAACAAGGTCAATGCAACTCCAGCCTCTCTCACTTTCAGTCAAAGTGCAAGTCCCCCACTTTATACAAGACAGCTCTGTGTCACCCCAGAAAACATATAAGACCCCATAACAGAGGTTTATAGGCCCAAACCTAAAATCCTGACTTACAACGAGAATGCTGTAACACAAATCGAGGAGCAGCCAGGGGCCTTTAATGCTCACTTAACAGTCACTTACATAGATCATTACATTCTCTACTGTAAATATATTTTACTGTAAACAGCAATATTTATCCAAAAGGCTGTACTAATAGAAACTGGTCAACTGACCTTATGTTCAAAATTGCAGAAATGAGAAGCTCCACCCCTTCATAGAGGCTAGCATGAATCATTGAAATGAGTACTGTGAGTACTTGAGTCACTCATGTAAGGGAAAACCATAAACCTATAGGTTAAACACTTGTGAAAGTCAGTTTTACATAATATGTCAACTTTAAGTGCAGTACACAACCCCATAAATATCACTATGGAAAAACATTTAACAGTTTAAAATTTTCACATAATGAAGTGAGAGGTGCACACACTAAGCAGCAGCGATACTGGAAAAGCCCAAACCAGCAGTAACACACAGAGCAAGGTGATTTTTCAGGTTTGTTCCCCAAGCAATAAAGAATAGTCTGTCAAACTCAGCATTACTCATGTTGATATGTTATATCGGCTCCACCATTTATATGTATGTGTTTATTACAACTCTTTACTTGCTGTTTTGTTACTGTTGCATCCAGACATGTCCAATTTGTTCAAATATAACATGTATATTTGAAAATTTAAAGAAGTAAGAAAAACAAGAATAAAAAATTCCAGGTCTTTACAACAGAACAGAACACTACTTTCTATGAACTTCAATGGAAAAGGGCCACCCTCATATCTACACCATAATCACACATTCTTAGAAATAAAGTCTCTCTCATGAGCAACTGGCAAAAAATCAGACATACCACATCCTCCTGTGGCCAGGCAGGGTTCAGTGTCACCTCTTCTTCCCACTGAGCAGACTGGCCTTCTATGAAAGTGCAGATATGATTAAATGGGTTAAATGAAGTTCATCATGAAGTTAATTAATCTATTATTATTATTATTATTATTATTATTATTATTATTATTATTATTATTATTATTATTATTATTATTATTATTATTATTATGTAATGATGAAAAAACAAAAAAAAAAAACCCAAGAAAAACCCCATTACCTTTTGCAATTTTCCATCCCTGACAAACACGTATGCTGAATCAAAATGAGATTAGTTTTAAACTGCATTTTCCACTTGAGACACAACTGTTGCGCTATAGGCAAAAATGTAAATGTGGTTTTGTGTGTTTGTAAAAGAGGCGGATTGCGCCGTTAAACAGCGAGATAAAGCGAGGCCCTTGGACCGTGTGTCTGCAGCTGTGACCACACGCTTCACTGTCGCCGCCAGGGGGAGCACTGAGACAGTTTCAACATAAACTCATAGAAAAGGGAAGATACTCAAAATGAAACACTGGAAACGCCGGGTTGGGCTGGATGGTAATAATAAACTTGTGAAAAGAGAGTGTAAGTAACAACATTATTAAGCACTCGGTCTATTCTCAGCTCATCTGTGAATCAGTTGATATATATAAAACATGACTTCTGTCAGAGTGCACTTTTTGGCCTTGTGCCGATTTTCAAGCACAGATTTCTGCATCTGAACAAAAAACATTTTACAATATATTATACTCTTTTTACTGTTGACGAGGATCAAATTGATCAAAACTAGTGACACCAGGGATATTTCTTGTGTAAAACTGCGACAAATCTCTGGTTTCCGATTAATCCAGTGGGAAATGGGTCAAATGGCTCAAAAGTGGGTCTGTAATAGGGACGTCTGGTCACACTGCATAAAGGACGATGATAAAGACAAAGTTAGAATTAGGGACGTGATTATTATTGATATGAATGATGTTAGATAAGAAAAAGGCACGACTTAAGTTATGTTTTAAGTGGGTTGGCAAAAAATTGGTTGTTCAAAACAATTATATCTGCCAGTGCGGTGATATCTATAAAAACACTTCCTCTCAAACAGGCCAGAGGCAGTGTGAAAAGAAAACGAGACGGTACACTGAGGCCTGCTGCCCTCTGCTGCCCTCTGCTGCCCTCTGCTGCCCGTGGAACTTGTAGAAAGTCGATTTATTCGGACTGTAGCAGACCTCTTGTTTTGTTTCAGACTCAAGAAACTGACTGCTTTTTATTTAAAGGTGCACCATGTAGCTTTTCATGTGGTGGTCTTTGGCCTGCATGTCTCCATAGAGATGAGTTTGTCTGAAGTGTTCCACAGTATGACATTATGTTTTATGTTTTATCATTTAAATAGTCACTGGAAGCGCTGTTTGAATAGTCTGCCCCTTAAGCTTTTCAAAGATCTGAACCAAACATGTGTCAGTGGAGTCAGTAGACTACAGTCAGTGTTTAATCACTGTGAAATGGATCTCATCTGAGCCGTGATGTGGGCGGTGAAAGTGTTGCGTAAAGAGCCCGTGGGTGATGTCTCGGTTTCGTTAGGTAGAATATCTCTCTGACACAGTGTTTCCTTTGGCAGGAGTGCACCCCGAGTCACTGCTTTGCCCTCTTCAGTTTATTGATGTCTACAGCACAGTGTAAGGGTCAGACTGAAAAAAATAAACTATGCGATAAAATAAATGATAAATGATGATTCAATTTCAGCTGAAACTCTGTTCACTCTACTCTATTCTCTATTCAACCCTTAACGACCCTGCTATTGTTCTCAATGCTTTGGGTTTGAGGATGGAGTTGTAGATGGGGGAGAGATTATGTCTCAGGCCCTGATGCCTGTGGAAGGATTCTCTTTCCTAACAAAAATAGCCTCTCTAACTCTCCTCTCAAACTATTTGTTTTCTCTGGCGAAGATCTGAACATCACTATTTTCAAAGGAGTGGTTAGTGGCTTTGAGATGGAGATGCACGGCGGATTGGGGTCCAGAGGAGCTCTCACACTGGTGTTGGTACATCCGCTTATGGAGTAGCTGTTTAGTTTCTCCAGTGTAACACTCGGTGCACTCTTCACACAAAACTGGCACCGGACCAAATCTGCAAACTGCTGGAAATTTGTCTAAATACCACAAATGTCCAGTTTAGAGGGAACTTCTACAGGCAAATCCACGGCTGTGCCATGGGCTCACCTGTCTCTCCTGTCATGGTTAACTTATACATGGAACAATTTGAACAGGAGGCTTTGGCCTCATTTCCAGGTACACCACCCACACATTGGTATCAATATGTGGATGACAATTGGACTAAAATCAAAATTCAAGATCTGGAGCCCTTTGCTGCACATATTAATGCTGTGGATCAAGTTCACACGGGAAGAACCCAAGGAGAACAAAGTGGCCTTCTTAGATTGTGCAGTAACAATAGGAGAGGACCAGTAACTCCAGGTAGAAGTCTTCAGGAAACCCGCACACACTGACCACTACCTGCAGTTTGATTCACACCATCCACTGCAGCACAAACACGGAGTGATCCATACTCTACAACATAGAGCTCAAGTGGTGCCTACAAACACAGAGGGATAAGTGAATGAGGAGCAACATGTGGAGAAAGCCCTCTCTGCTTGTAGATATCCAAAGTGGGACAGTATGAGATTCCTGTCTTTTTCAAACCCACAAACACTTTAAGACAAAAACTGGTTCACCCAAAGGACAAAACTCCGAGCCATAAACAAAGTAATATAGTCTACTCCATTCAGTGTAGTCAAGAATGCAGTGAGTGTTACACTGGAGAAACTAAACAGCTACTCCATAAGAGGATGTACCAACACCGGCGTGAGAGCTCCTCTGGACCCCAGTCTGCCGTGCTTCTCCATCTCAAAGCCATTAACACTCCTTTGCTGCACTACTGTTCTAAATGTGGCACTTAGCATTCAATGACTGTTAAAAAGTTGTGCTCATTGTGGATAACTTCAGCCTCTCGTTAGGGGCTTGTGGAGCCGTGTGCACTTGGCAGCCCCAGTTTTCCGCTCCGACTATAATGTATCCTAATCTCTATTGCCGGGACAGTGAGGTCGCAAAAAACAGTTTAGTCCAACACACAGAACTGAAACTGGTTTCAGGTCCTGATCCTGAATTCTTTATGCAAAATCGACCACAACCAAAACATACTGTCATATATATATATATATATATATATATATATATATATATATATATATATATATATATATATATATATATATATATATATATATATATATATATATATATATATATATATATATATATGCCATGTGTGGCCCCTGTGCCGTAGTTTGTCTGGTCTAGAACATTGCGTACACCCTGTATCTGTGGATGTTCCAGCTACACTGTGTAAACGTGACTGCCACTGCCTGGCTGCACACGGATCCACAAGCCGGCACTCAACTGTAAACAAGTGAAGAAATCTCAAAGTCAAGGGAACAGATTTAGTGAAAATTGCAGCAAGATTCCTATACCTGTATTTGGCTGTGGATCGGAGCCCGGTTGGTGTCCTGCCCAGGAGCACTCAGCTACGGGCAGAGGTGCAGAGGGATCATTCTGGGGAAATGATTCAACAGTTGTTAATGTTTAAAAGATCAACAATGTAAAGTTGTACATTGTACGTAGGTTTTTACTTGAGCTCTGATAAGGGCCATTCTTTTCACTCTTGTCGTGGTGGTGAATTGCTCTGCTGCATTTTGCATTTTGTCATTGATGTCAGCCCCTAAAGCGTTATAAAATGACACTTACTATGACTACAACTTTATTTTTGTAAAGTTACGACTTTATGTTGAAATGTTACATCTTTATTCTTGTAACGGTCACATCATATATATATATATATATATATATATATATATATATATATATATATATATATATATATATATATATATATATATATATATATATATTTATTTATTTATTTATTTATTTATTGTCATGATCCGCACTGTCCGCTCCTGGTTTTCCTCCCTGTGTGCTCTTCCCCCTCCCTCACCTGCCTGTACCTGGAGCTGGGCGGAACTCTCGGCTCCTCCCGCGCACACCTGCAGCCCATCAGTGCAATCACACACCTGCTGTGCATAAAGGGAGCTGGGAGGAGAGACTCAGTGCGAGATCATTGTCGTGTTCACATCATCCCTGTTGTGTCTCCCTTCCTGTCGTCCCTGCATTCCTGTCTGTTCCTGCGTTCCGTGTTCCGGCCCTGGATGTCTCCTGCCCGCTCTGCCCTACGCCCGTCTGGTCTGCCTGTCTTCCTGTCGTCCCTTCATGTCCTCGGTCCTTGTGTTTCCTGTGTTCCTGCTCACCTGCTTACTTCCGGATCACCCACTGTTTGTACTTGTCCTTTTACTACAATAAATCCTGTAAATATTCCCCGAGTCTGCATCCTTTGGTCCGCTACACTCACCCGTTACGACATATATATATTTTATGTGGCTCTTATACTCCGTCATAGAAATCTCACTGTCCATGTTCCATCCACTTTTTATCAGTATTCACTGAGCAGTGTGCTGCAGTGTAAACAGCAGGAGCACAATTCAACCAACAGATGACAGCATTCACTGTTTTGTATTTAAGTTAACAACTAGACAAATGTTACAAAATGTAATTTATTTTTCTTATAAATATTAAATATAATTACAAGTGGAAAAAAAATATTTTCACATTATGCTGTAATTTGCTTGAAATATTAAATTAACATTTAAAATAAAAAAATGCAAACAAAATAATAAATATCAAAGAATAAGTTACTTTCTAAATATAATTA
The DNA here is from genome assembly GCF_009829125.3 of Periophthalmus magnuspinnatus. Lineage (NCBI taxonomy): Eukaryota > Metazoa > Chordata > Actinopteri > Gobiiformes > Gobiidae > Periophthalmus > Periophthalmus magnuspinnatus. Next base: position 14,882,226 of record NC_047148.1, read on the forward strand.
TTCTGCTATAGAACATCTCCCAGTAGCATAACATCTGTGAAAATTAAACATTTGAATAAAAAAAACTCAAGGATGTTTGGCTATAGCATCTTGACTACAGTATTAGCCAACTTAAACGATAGTAGGCCCATGCTAATAACCCAGTAATACTGACTCTTGTAAATAGACAGGAGGGTTTAGACCCGCTGGTACACAAGCTCTCCGGTCCATCTCAGGAGGAAGGGAAACTCACTCACTGCCTTCAATGCGCCGTCACGCTTCTTCTAAAAGTACAAGTTTTACATTATTTACATGACATTATTATTTTTTACAATATTTGCAATAATAAATGATGTGTCGTTTATTGGTGCTCAGTTCATAAGTGGTTGCATAACTGTGATGTGTGTGGTTAAAAGAGAGAGCAAACATAGCCAGTACCTTTTTGATTTTTCTTTCTATTTTCTTGAACTTTTTGGACCATTTTGATGGTTTTCCATTGGGAACCTGAAATCATCATACACTGAGGTTAGTCAGAAGTACAACGGTGATCTTGGGATTTACTAAATATAACTTTATACATGACAATTAGCACTTAGACTTAGACAAACTTGATTGATCCATAAGGGACTTTACCAACAAAGTACAAAAAAGATCACATTTTGTAATAATTAAAGTAGCAAAACTGGCAAATACTTGTAGGCACAATACTTCAATAAAATGCCTGTTTTCTGATCATCTGATGACTGGTTAAACAGTTGTGTAGTATGTAGTATCATTAGTGGCAAATACTCACGCAGTTGTGCAGTGTATATTGAAGTCTATACAGAAGGTCTGAGAAGTGAAGAGGTAGCAGTTTTTTTACTTCGTCCTGACTGAACACGGACCACTGGTAAATGTCAATCATCTCCCGAATCTCCAACCAGCCAATGGCACCCTGAGGAAATAAGAGCACAATGATTCACTTTACTGATGTGTTACAATCCAATAATTTCCCACATATTAAATGCAATAAAACAAACTCTGTACTATTCTTTGCAATTGACAAAGAAAAAACCTTCTTATCTTTCACGTTACACATGATTTTTTGTGTGACTTCTTCCTCACATTTTCTCCATATCAATGCAGATTAAAACTGGTTAAGACAATGTAAGTTATGTTAAATAATAATAATAATTTAAAAAAAAAAGTTTAATTAGCTACTAATCACCACTATTCAAGCTGAGTTTCTTCCTGCTAAAACTCCAGCCCTGTGGGGGACATTGCTCTGGAATCTGTGCTGGAATCTCCACTGAAAATCCACAGCTCAAATATTTACTAGGTTTAATTTCACGTTACTCTATAATGAATCATCATGCAGAAACACTCTCTCTCTCGGGCTGCCTGTGGTTGACCAAACCCAAATATGAATATATATATATATATATATATATATATATATATATATATATATATATATATATATATATATATATATATATATATATATATATATATATATATATATATATATATATATATATATATATATATATATATATATATATATATATGTACATACAATAAACACACATACTGGTATTACTGACCTCATTACATTTGGTGCAGAACTTGGGAAGGAGTCTTGTTCTTCTGGTAGGCCTCTCTTCTTTCTGAGAGTGAACCCATAAAAGAGGTGAGCGGTATTCTGTTCCCCACATTTTTGGTTAAATGTGTTAAAACGTTTGCTTATTACAGTTTGCATGTATTAACAAATGAATGAATACAATATGATCTTTTCAGACACACATTTAAATACATGTATTGCTGGGTTTCAGATAGCATCACAACATTTTAGAGATTTTAATCATACTTAATAAAGCTAGGGAACAAAATGTATATTGTTAAAGTACAGGTATTTGTTGTTATACTGTGTGTTCTTGTCACTAATAGAAGTGATCAGATTCAAGATTTATGAATTAACCTTTTGGATATTTCATGGCAAATGTAATAAACAGGGGAAACTGGTTCTTGCCCTCCATCTGAGAGTATGACATCATCACATTTGGGAATATGAGTATTATGATTTCTAGGGTGTAGAAATGATCAGCTTCAATATTTGCCAATTACTCTTTTGAATATTCCCCATCTAAATGAAAGCTAATCAGTAGTGAAATCTGGCACTTGTTCCCCGTTTGAGAGTTTGACCTCATGACATTTTAGAATCTTAAAGCCACCAACACAAACTCAAATGATCAAATTAAAATAACAAGTCAAGGCTTCACCAATCAATGAAGCCAATTTATATATAAAACATTTAAATAACCATCTCATCTTGATGTCCTCACACCATTACATGTCATCACCAGTTTCAAAAGATATCACCTGGTCACTTAGACTTAATCACTAACCAATCACATCCAGAGAAAATGTAATGAATGCCAAATCCTAAAATCAACTGGATTTCATGTGTGGCCGTGTGTAGGCGCTTTAGTCCTTGGTTGGCCTTTAACTGTCCATCGGTCTAAAGTTGCAGTAGTAAGATATTGATGGAATTCAGCTTCCTTTCACAGGCAACATTTTTGGGACTTCACCACTCAAAGGATAGGATATTTTGTTTTAAATTGCCCTAAGTCCTAATTTTGCATACCTTTGAAACCCACGAATACGACTGTTGATCATGCATTTGAATCTCCATACTATGTCTACATTCTATATGTAAAATTGCAGCTGTCAAAGTTATCCACACATGCCACTGAACTGTTGAAATAGTCCTACCGGTAATACATTTAGCAGTTGTCGTGCTCGGTTCCACAGTTCCCGAAGGAGCTCGGGGTGAACCTCGCGATGGCAGCTGACCCCACGCTCCGGGGTCGTTGCCATGGTAACCGGCGCGCTGAGGAGGCTGAGCAGTAGGATAAGAGTGGACATCCTGGCCATGTCTGAGTGTAATGGGACATCTGCTACTGCCTCCTTTATACCTTCTCTGTCTGAGCTCCTCTCCTCCCACCTGTTCTGTCTATACTTTTCTTTTTGTTTTTGCTGCTATGTGTCTGACTGGGGTTTTACTCATATTGTACCTGACTCAGCATTACACATTTCCAAAGGTTACGACGCTCCTGAACTTCCTTCTCATGAGCTAATGCTGTCATTGTGGAATCCTGTTGACTGTGGCTAAGTATTTTAACTTATTACATATCTATTCTACATCGCCTTATTGTTATACTGTTAATTATCAAGCGTGAGACCTGAAGCATTATATTTTTTTCTAATTGTCAGTATTAAAGATGCACGTTGCAGCTTAACTGGCAAAGAGCATGCCACACTCTTGATGAAAATGGCGTTGTAGTGACGATGGTATTACACTGCATTTATTCAATTACAGGTGTTTTAATGCTAAAGTGTATCTTTAAAAACATGCAGGGTTCCCTCTCCACAGATCTGACCTATAACTTGACCAGTTAAACCTGCTTGTCTCCATGGAAATAGGGGAATAGATACCAGATGTTGTGGAACATTGCAGGCAAAGAAATAATAATAATTTCTATGGAGACAAGCAGATGATGAACCCTCCACTTGAAATTGCCTCTTAAAAAATGTATAGTCTAATGAGAAAAAAACATAAATTTAAACTGTATAGGGGACCACAAATTAATCATGTTTGTTATGTTATGTACTTCCGTATCTGTGTTAAAAGGATGGATGACAAAGCACAACTAAAACCACATAAAAGACATAGAACACTGTATTATTTATATGTAAGTTTGGCCTGCATTTGACCTACTCTGTCAAACCTTACAATTTTTTTTTTTTTAATTTCGTTTCCACTATATTGGAAATAAATTATATCCATATCATTCTTGTTTTTCTCACTGCATTCCTTTGACACGCTTTTCTTTTTGGCTGAAGGTGATGTCATTTTTGGTGAGATCAAGAGCATTTTGGTGTTTAAATGTGCGGTGAGATTAAACTGGGTTGTGGCGGGGGCAATGCAAATAGAGGAAACGGTGACTTGACAGGTAGGCTTCTCGGCTGCAGGTTTCAGAAAGTGTTGAAGACTCTTGTTTGACCCAGATTAAATTGGACTGTCAGCAGACCGCCTCAGTGCCACTTGAAACCATGCTATGTTCCTGGAAGATAAAGCAGTAATCAGGTCAGAGAAACTTCTCAGATCGGCTTTGTAGTGGTGTAAACATGAATACTGATTATGTCCATTTAATAATCGACAAAAGTGTGATAGACAGGGCCACGCAATTTGATAAATCACAACAAACGTATTGACCCTGCATCATTTTATTTGCAAATCATATTTCTACTCCTTACTTGCAAGGGAGAGCCCAATGAGCATACCCAACACAAAAAGGTTCATCTAAAACATTAAAAACAGGTGCAGGTTTGAGTATAAATGTTTATCACCAGATTATTTAAGTGCATTAGTGGCACCAATATATCCAGTTTTGCATGTCCTTTGGGAAGCAAAATATCCAAAAGCTTTTTCCCTCCAACTCAGATCTAGTGCAGTTTTTAGATATAGACAATCATGAAATCATATATTAAAAGTTCCCATATCAAAGTTCAACAAACAAGTGAGATATTCAGGCAGTCTATCAAGCAGTCGCAGTGTAATTAATTTTACACAGTGTTGTTCTCTTCAGATCGATGGTCAACCTACTTTTTCGTAGAGTGTACAGTGATGGGTTTTAAATTCATGGACCAGTGGATTCACTCTGCCAGCGCATCCAACAGATCAGTGTGTGGATGCAAAACAACTTTCTCCAGCTAAACTCAGACAAGACTGAAGTCAGTCTTTGGCCCACAGAAACATAGAGTGTTAGCAGTCACCCCCAGTGTCTCTCTCTAGAACCTTCAAATTAGTCTAGAAATCTAGGGGGATTAATGAACTTTAACAGCCACATCAGATCAATAACCTCTGCAGCTTTTTACCACCTAAAAACATTGCAAAAATCAAAAACCAGCTGTCAAACCTGACTTAGAGAGACTTATCCATACATTTGTCTCTTGACTACTGTAACAGTCTGCTCACTGGCCTCTCCAGTAGCAGGCCATTACAGTAAGACAGCTGCAGTACATCCAGAGCACTGCTGCTTGGGATCTGACTAGAACCAGGAAGTACGAGCACATAAGTCCTGTGCTCAGGTCTCTGCACTGGCTCCTGTGGCTCAGAGAATAATTCAATTCAATTCATTTATTTTTGTAACGCCCAAAATCACAACAACAGTTGTCTCGAAGGGCGTTCATGTTTTGGTTGATGGGGGAAACCGGAGTACCCGGAGGAAACCCATCCAGACACGGGGAGAAACATGAAAAACTCCACACAGAAAGGCCTGGTGACCCGGGGATCGAACCAACCTTCTTGCTGTGAGACATGAGTGATGGCACTCAGTCACCGTGCCGCCAAGACACAAAAAACAAAACAACAGGAAGAATCAGACACAACAAGAAAAATCAGACACAACAGGAAAAATCAGACAACATAAGAAATCGGCCAGGAGAGAATAGACTTTAAAGCAGCTCTGCATGTGAACAAGTCTCTCCATGGACCAGCACCAAAGCACATCTCCCACTTGTTAGTGCCATATGAACCATCTCACACTCTGAGGACTTCAGGGACCAACCTCCTGCTGGTGCTCAGAGTCAGGACTAAACATGGGGAGTCAGTGTTTCAGTTTTATGCAGCTAAAACCTGGAACAGTCTTCCTGAAGATGTGAGACAGGCCTCGACTTTGACAATGTTTAAATCCAAATATTTAGCTTTGTATGTGACTGAAAGGTTTTTATTCTGTACTCTTCTCTTTTAATGTTAATTTTATGATGATTATTTGTGATTATTTATCTTTTGATGTGCTGTGTTGTGATTTTAATGTTTTTTCTTATTCTGTAAAGTACTTTGAATTACTCTGTGTATCAATTGTGCTGTATAAATAAACTTGTCTTGCCTCGTGTGGTCTATGACACACAGGCTGCAGCTAAAAATAGAAAGCGGCTTCTTCCTGCTCGGTGACGGAGTTACCTGTCCGCTTGGAAATCCCTGGCATGACACGACGCAGGACAAAACACAGCCGGAATGTCCTAGAGTTCTCCTGTGAAACCCGCTGGAGATAATTGACGTTAGATTATTTTTTTTTCTAATCCTGAGGATGACGCGTTGCGCTTATGGCATTTTGGCGAGGCCGAAGTAACAATCAGTCTTTTGTACTGGGACTTCTGTTTTTCTTTCGAAATATGCCAAAGGAAAACTCACGAACATTCAAGCTGATTATTTTTACACAAATATCATTTATCAGTCAATAGCAACTGAACCTGCCCCATCTCCGCATGTTCTTATTGGTTTATGATGATTTTACTTACAATTTTCTATTTTCCAAGCTGTGCAGATAAATAAAGGCATATATAAAAAACACGTTTTTGTGTTACGGAAGTTAGATTATTACATTCAGAGCAGGTGGTAAGAGTAACAGCACTGTGTACTCCATAAAAATACAGTTACATTACTCTAATTATTTTATTTTATTTATTTATTTATTTATTTATTTATTTATTTATTTATTTATTTATTTATTTATTTATTTATTTATTTATATTTATTTATTTATTTATTTTTTTTCCAAAAAGTTACTCAAGTCAGTGCAACTGAATAAATGTGTTGAAAATGTGTACTGTTATGTACAGAGAGCATACATGGTTAAATATACATTCAATTCACGTGCAAATAGGCTATTGCTGGTAGAATTGAAAGTAAGCAGTAAGTAAGCATGAAAAATAAAACTCATAAAATTATTATTATTATTATTATTATTATTATTGTTGTATTTATTTATTTATTTATTATAATATTACTATTATTATCACTTATTCATTTTTATTTGTATTTATACACAGATACAGGTGTGTGTGTGTGTACATGTATGTATGAGTGTATGTATTATGAGTGTGTATTTGAAGTCCATCTTAAATGATCATAGTGTTGTGAGCCTGTTTGCGTGTGGCCCCGGTGTGCTGAGGTACTGGGGCTGTTCTACCTTCATACGTTCTGCCGCCCCCCTGGTCTTTGGAGATATCACACATCCAGCCCATATTTTAATGCATCACATAAGTTTAAGTTTGGGATAAAAGGTAAAGAACAAATAATATGCAATACACACTTTAGGGATACACATTGGACAAAGCATAAGATAAGGTTTTATTATTATTATTATTATTATTATTATTATTATTATTATTATTATTATTATTATTATTATTATTATTATTATTATCATCGTCATCATTTTATTTATTTTTTTGCCATCATCATTATGGCTTTTACGGTTGCGTCTCCCTTTTTACTTTGACAACTACAAACCTCTGTCTTGTGTCCCATATTTATATATTCCCACGACAACTCATAATATAGTTTTAACATTTTAGGTTTTTATAGAAAACTAATAAATTAAACAGTTTAAAGCTGCACATTCTTTGAGTGGTGAGACAGCTGAGTGAAATATTGCAACTTTTACTGTTCTAAGTAGCTCTTATAAGTTTAGTAATAACAATTCCATGACTACAGTTATATTCAATTACAAGTAGCCTACAAGGACAGGTTTAAAAATCTACCAAAAGAAGTACAACTACCCCAAAAATATCAAATCAGTTATAGTAACATGAGTTGTTTTAATTAGTTTGCACCTATGGTCTTATTGAGATGAGCTCCAGATTGATATTTCTGTTCCACTCACTTCTGTACTAAAGGTTAGCTCTTGGCCTACTCAGTGAAAGTGGGTCAATAGGTCTCTACTCCTTTCTGCACCAGTTTTAAAGATCACCCTCCCTCATTTTTCTATTCAATAGAAGGTAGAAGATGATTCCACTGCAAGTGAACTTTAAACATTATGGCCTACATGGACTGCTAACTGCTTTTTCCATCTTTAAGTCAGAAACTGTATTACAACCTTAACGGAAAACTGTAACACTAAATACAAGTAAAATACCTCTGATAACCCTCAAGATCTGTATGCTATAAGTCATGAGCCATCATCATGAGACACTGTTAAATTCAGAATAAAGTGGATAATGACATATCACAAAATATGATATGAAAAACTTTATTTAGTAATAAACACAGTGTCTTTGTGCACTGTCAAACATTACATTTTAAATACTGTTTCATAAGCCATAACATGGCTACATGGTCAACACCCGAATGTTCGAGCATTATCACTGATCAATAAATAGATCTGTTTAAATACATTGTACACAGTTTACAAATAAATAACAGTATAAAAGAGGTTCACATGAACACAGATAAATATAATAAATAGAATCCAAATGTTCAGTCAGAATTTGGAAGCATTACTGGGCAGCGGTCTGGTTTTTGGGTTGGACACAAAAGTCCTGCAGATATGAGAACAGGATGTTGATCTCTCCTACTGCCTTGTTAATCCCTTGCTCCTCACCCATCTGAAACAAACACAAATGATCAGTCATTGTTCATCACAGATGCTCTCTTCTCTCTAGGAGAATACATTTTGACCTGTATAAGTTTTATCAGTTTCTAAATGAAAAGAAAATGGGTGAATCCAAAATACACACCTCGGCAAGCTTTTTCCGAAACTGTACAGCATGTCGATGGTCATGATAATGAGTAACATTCTGCAGAACACAAGGCGCAAAGTTAGACTGTGCTTTTGTCTTTATTCTACTTTCTCAAAACCACAACGTGATGCTATCTAATTCAAATCTACCACAGCTCAACCGCACAAGCTATCCTAGTTTCACTTGATGATAAAGATACTTACACAGCCTTGAGTCTTGAGGTCCTCGCTGACACGCTGCAAATCGGTCCTCACCCGGTGCATATGTGGATGCTTGTTGTCATGGCGAGGGAGGATGTTGCGGAGATAGAAGTCCAGGATGTTAGCGTGGAGGCAGCAGATCTTCAGGTGATCCTGCATAGAACAGATTAATAATTATTATTTTGTATTATTCTTTTTTTAATTTTTTCTATCAAACATTATAATTTGAATAAAATGATGAAAAGATTCTTACCTCTTCAGTATCCACCCTTGGAATGAGTCTTGAACCGGTGTCATCAACACTGTTGTCTTGAGCCTATCAGACAAAAAGACAATTTTAGGAAGACAAAAAAATAAAAAATAAAATGAGATTAAATGTAGCTTTCTATTTGACATAATGAATATTTAGTATTTAATGCCTTGACAGCATGCAGTTTATTCTTATTCAGTGCATTAACTATAATAAATAATACAAAATAATGTGAAGTGCGTAGATACAAAGCACACACTACATCTTCTTGCCATTGAAATTTGCTATGCAGAAAAAGCACACTTACATGCTGCGACACTTTATTTACTGCTTTGTAGGTCTCTGGATTTCTCAGTGGAGGACTAAAAGAGCGATGCACTGGATTTGCTACTGCATATTCAATGCAGCCAATCAAAAGAAGTGGCAGAAGCACGGCGGCTGCAGGACGGAGGAATGACTTGAAAGCTGGTGAGAGGCACTGCATGTTGACGTCTGAATGATGACAATCCTAGTTTGGATAAGTTGTAACTCGTGCTCCTAAAAGATTAAATAGTAAAATTAATAAATAGCAGACCATAAGGTTAAGTTAAGTTATAGCCACATTTTTCTGTTGCAAGCTCACCTGGTAGCTGGATGCTGTTGTGCAGTTATCCCTCAGCCCGTCCCTTATATTCATCAACCCTCCGCCCCCTCCAGTGAATATAGGCCAGGTAACCAACTGAGAAAACCCCTTAGTCTTTCACTCACACACCGCACACAGAGGTCAGTGCTGTCTTTGCAACTCTGTTTACTGTTACTTACACAAAGAGGAAATTAATTGTTACACATTATATGGTCCACTCCATTTTTTCCACTCTAAAAGCATTTTCCCATTCAATTATGCAATCAAACTTTAATTTCCTCTATCTGAGTGAGTGCGTAATGGCTCCTTTGGGAATCACGAACGGGAAGTTGATTTGTTAAACTAACTTCCTCAAGATGAAAGAGGAATAGGTTTACACATTTATTTATGAGGACGGTGACAGCAAATAACTAGTTCTGTCAAGTTCACAAGTCAATGTTGTTTTATACAGCACCTAAGCTCCTATACACAGTGATGGGAAGAATACTTTGAAAATGCATGTATTTACAGAATACTGAGAACCTGCATTAAAATGTATTTAGTAACATATTTAATTACATGGCACAATCAGAGTACTGTATTCTGAATACTTAGAATACTTTTAAATTGAGTTGCATTTAAATTATACTGTAAAAATCCTATATTGGATTAAAACCATAAAAAAAGTAAAAAAAAAAAGAAAAAGAAAAAAGAAAACGAAAAAGCCCACCTACACCTACACAAGAACTGTGTTTTCCATTTCCATTTTTCTCACAGATTATGTGCAGTTTGAAGCCTACATTTTATGTACTGCGATGTAGTTTTATCATTATTTTATTTCTTTTTAAATAACTGTATTCTGAATACCACCAAATGAAAAAGTAACTGTACCAGAATACGGTTACTCAAAATTAGTATTCTGAATATGTATAATCTCAGTATTCACTTACTTCCCTACACTGCCAATACATGGCCCAAACTGCATTAAACTACCTTAATCACTGCTGTCTTTGTCTGCTTGTTGAGCTTTATATTTTTGGTTATGTAGTAAAATCAAAATTAAAATTACTTCTGTTTCTATTCTACACAATTTAAAGGTGCACTATGTAACTTTCTGGTGGTATTAAACTCATCTCCCTTCATAGAGACAATTATGAGTCTCCACCAGGCTAATTTACACACATCAGATCTGTGGAGAGTCGAACTCTATTCAAAGTTTAAAGGTATGTTTTTAAAGGGATATTTGAGAAGAAAACATTTCAGTAGATGCATGTTAGATATGTTTAATATCATACTGTGTCATCATATCTGCATCTTACATACATAATACTAACATACCGACATTTGTATTTATTTATTTATTACATTTAGGATTGTGACTTTGTATGGTCTAAATCAGGGGTGGCCCACAATGGGTTCTAAAATCGGACAGAGGGGCCAATATGTGTGTGGGGGTGTGTGTGGGTGTGTGTGTGTGTACACACACACACACACACACACACACACGCACACACACACAACATTAGAGATTTGGCCTGTAACATGTAGCAAAGCATGAATATGCAAGACTCATTGTACAAATAGTTTTCCAAATGCATGAATTAAATTAATAACTAATAATTTATGAAATTTCAGTAAAATAAACAGGGCAGAAAAACTGAATGCCAAAAGATAAACAACTTGTTGAAAAGGTAAATTGAACAAGGTTTACCCTT